>NW_026040167.1:0-36995 GCF_023343835.1 Lagopus muta
GGGTTGGAAGAGTCCTGGAAGGACACAGAAGGGGTTCAGCTGGGTTGAAGGGTCCTGGAAGGTCACAGAAGGGGCTGGATTGGGTCAGAAGGGTCTTGGAAGGGTACAGAGGAGGTTAGGTTGGGGTGGGAGGGTCTTTAGGGGTCGTAGGAGGAGATGAGTTGGGTTGGAAAGGTCCTTGTAGGACACAGAAAGGATCTGGCTGGGTTGGAAAGGTCCTGGAAGGACACAGAAGGGGTTGGGTTGGGTTGGGTTGGAAGGGTCCTGGAAGGGCACAGAGGGGGCTGGGTTGGGTCGGTTGGGTCAGAAGGGTCCTGGAAGGGCACAGAAGGGATTGGGTTGGGTCGGTTGGGTCAGAAGGGTCCTGGAAGGGCACTGAATGGGTTCAGCTGGGTCAAAGGGTCCCAGAAGGGCACAGAAGGGGCTGGGTTGGATCAGAAGGGTCCTGGAAGGGCACAGAGGAGGTTGGGTTGGGTTGGGTTGGGTTGGGTTGGGTTGGAAGAGTCTCGGAAGGACACAGAAGGGGTTCAGCTGGGTTGAAGGGTCCTGGAAGGGCACAGAGAGGGGTTCGGTGGGTTGGGTTGGGTCAGAAGGGTCCTGGACGGGCACAGAGGGGGGCTGGGTTGGGTCAGAAGGGTCTTGGAAGGGCACAGAAGGGGCTGGGTTGGGTCAGAAGGGTCCTGGAAGCTCACAGAAGGGGCTGGGTTGGGTCAGAAGGGTCCTGGACGGGCACAGAAGGGGCTGGGTTGGGTTGGGTTGGGTCAGAAGGGTCCCGGAAGGACACAGAAGGGGATTGGGTTGGGTTGGGTTGGATCGAAAGGGTCCCTAAGCTCACACAGGGGCTCCTGCCTGCCGGAGGTCCTCCCTCCAGCAGAGCCGCTGCCCCCCGCAGGGTCCGCCAGGTGCAGGAGGACGCAGCGCGGCTGGCCAAGGCGTACGCGGGGGGAGAAGGCGGCCGAGATCCGGCGGCACGAGCGCGAGGTGAGCGAGGGCTGGGCGGCGCTGCAGCGCTGCTGCCGGGAGCGGAGGCGCCTCCTGCTGGACGAGGCCGAGAAATTCCGCTTCCTGCGGGCCGTGAGGGACCTGGTGATGTGGATGGACGGCGTGAGGCTGAGGATCGACGGGCAGCAGCGGCCGCGGTGAGCGGGGGGGGGGGGTGGGATGGATGGGGTGGGATGGGGTGGGGTGGGAATGGGGATGGGGATGGGATGGGGTGGATGGGGTGGGATGGGGGTGGGATGGATGGGATGGGATGGGATGGGATGGGATGGATGGGATGGGCATGGAATGGGGATGGGATGGATGGGGTGGGATGGATGGGATGGGATGGGAATGGGATGAATGGATGGGATGGGATGGGATGGGATGGGATGGGATGGGATGGGATGGGATGGGATGGGATGGGGATGAGGATGGGATGGGATGGGGTGGGATGGGGTGGGGTGGGATGGGGTGGGATGGGGTGGGGTGGGATGGGATGGGATGGGATGTAATGGGGATGGGATGGGGAGGGGGCGGGATGGATGGGATGGATGGGATGGGGAGAATGGGATGGGGGGAAGGGGATGGTGGGGGTGGGATGTTGGTTTGATTGGGATGGGATGGGGGGTAGTGGGGATGTGGGGCAGTGGGGCAGGGATGGGGGGCGGTGGGGGGCGGTGGGGCAGGGATGAAGGGCAGTGGGGCAGGGATGGGGGGCAGTGGGGCAGGGATGAGAGCAGTGGGGCAGGGATGAAGAGCGGTGGGGCAGGGATGGGGGGCAGTGGGGCAGGGATGGGGGCTGGTGGGGCAGGGATGGGGGGCAGTGGGGCAGGGATGGGGGGCAGTGGGGCAGGGATGCAGTGGGGCAGGGATGCAGTGGGGCAGGGATGGGGGCAGTGGGGCAGGGATGCAGTGGGGCAGGGATGGGGCAGTGGGGCAGGGATGGGGGGCAGTGGGGCAGGGATGCAGTGGGGCAGGGATGGGGGGCAGTGGGGCAGGGATGGGGGGCAGTGGGGCAGGGATGAAGGGCAGTGGGGGCAGGGGATGGGGCAATGGGGCAGGGATGGGGGGCAGTGTGCAGGGATGAAGGGCAGTGGGGCAGGGATGGGGGCAGTGGGGCAGGGATGGGGGCAGTGGGGCAGGGATGCAGTGGGGGCAGGGATGAGGGCAGTGGGGCAGGGATGCAGTGGGGCACGGGATGAGGGCAGTGGGGCAGGGATGCAGTGGGGCAGGGATGCAGTGGGGGCAGGGATGGGGGCAGTGGGGCAGGGGATGGGGGGCGGTGGGGGCAGGGATGGGGGCAGTGGGGCAGGGATGCAGTGGGGCAGGGATGCAGTGGGGCAGGGATGCAGTGGGGCGATGGGCTGTGGCTCTGAGCGGCCCCACAACTGGGGGTGGCGGCGCAGGGACGTTTCCGGCGGATCTGGTCATCAAGAACCACCAGAGCATCCGGGCCGAGGTGGAGGCGCGCGCCGACAGCTTCGAGGCCTGCGAGGCCCTGGGGCGGCCGCGCTGCTGCAGGGGGGGCACCACGCCGCCGACCACGTGAGCCGCCTGCACACAGCGCCGCCCCTCGGCCCCATCCTGCAGCCACCTGCCTTTGTCCTCGTCCCCCCCTCTGTTCTCATCCCCAAACCCCGTCCTTTCATCCCCATCCCTTCATCCCCATCCTTTCATCCCCATCCCTTCATCCCCATCCCTTCCTCCCCATTCCCTTCATCCCCATCCTTCCCTCCCCATCCCTTCCTCCCATTTCTGCATCCCCATCCTTTCATCCTCATCCCCTCTCTGTTCTCATCCCCAAATCCCATTCTTTCATCCCCATCCTTTCTTCCCCACCCCTTCATCCCCACATCCCGCCCTCTTCCTCCCCATCTCTTCCTCCCCATTTCTCCATCCCCCATCCCTTCATCCCCATCTCTGCATCCCCATCCCTTCCTCCCCATCCCTCCATCTCCATCCCTTCATTGCTCATTCCTTTGTCCTCGTCCCCCCCCTCTGTTCTCATCCCCAAATCCCATTCTTTCATCCCATCCCTTCCTCCCCATCCTTTCATCCCTGTCCCTTCCTCCCCATTCCTTTATCCCCATCCTTTCTTCCGCATTCCCTTCGTCCCCATCCCCTCATCTGTTCTCATCCCCAAATCTCATCCCTCCCTCCCCATCTCTTCATCCCATTCCTTCATTCTCATCCCTCCATCCCCATCCCTTCCTCCCCATCCCTCCATCTCCATCCTTCATTTCTCATTCCTTTGTCCTCGTCCCCCCCTCTGTTCCCATCCCCAAATCCTGTCCCTTCATCCGCATCCCTTCATCCCCATCCCTTCCTCCCCATCTCTCCATCCCCATCCTTTATCCTCATCCCCTCATCTGTTCTCATCCCCAAATCTCATCCTTCATCCCCATCCTTTCATCCCCATCTCATCCCCATCCCCAAATCTCAACCCCTTCCCCCCATCCATTCCTCCCTATCTCTTCATCCCCATTCCTCCATTCCTCATTCCATCCTCTCTATCCCTTCCTCCCCATCTCTCCATCCCCATCCCTTCATCCTCATCCCCCCCGTGTTCCCATCCCCAAATCCTGTCCTTTCATCCCCATGCCCTTCATCCCCATCCTTCCCTCCCCATCCCTTCCTCCCCATCCCTTCCTCCCCATCCCTTCCTCCCCATCTCACCATCTCCATCCCTTCATTCTCATTGCCTTTGTCCTCATCCCATCATCTGTTCTCATCCCTAAATCTCATTCTTTCATCCCCATCCCTTCCTCTCCATGTTTTCCTCCCCATCCCTTCATCCCCACATCGCCACCTCTTCCTCCCCATCCCTTCCTCCTTCATCCCTTCATCCTCATCTCTTCATCCCCATCCCCAAATCTCATTCCTCCCTCCTCATCCATTCATCCCCATCCCTTCATACTCACATCCACTCCTCTTCATCCCCATTCCTTCATCCCCCCTCTTCCTCCCCATCCCTTCCTCCCCATCCCTCCATCTCCATCCCTTCATCCTCGTTCCTTTATCCTCGTCCCCCCCCTCTGTTCTCATCCCCAAATCTCATTCTTTCATCCCCATCCCTTCCTCTCCATCCTTTCATCCCCATCCCTTCATCTCCATTCTTTCTTTCTCCATCCCTCATCCTCATTCCTTTGTCCTCATCCCCCCCTCTGCTCTCACCCCCAAATCCCATCCCTTCCTCCCCATTCCCTTCCTCCCCACATCCCCTCCTCTTCCACCCCCATCTTTTCCTCCCCATCCCTCTCCCCCACAACCCAAATCCTCCTCCCCACCCCCCCAACATCCCTGTATCCCCCACCCCCCGTATCCCCACACCCCATATCCCCAACATCCCCGTATCCCCTCCCCCATATCCCCAACATCCCCACATCCCCACCCCCCCACTTCCCCCCCCCCCCGTATCCCCACCCCCTGTATCCCCAATGTCCCCATATCCCCACCCCCCCACATCCCCCCCCCCCACATCCCCCCCCCCGTATCCCCCACCCCCCGTATCCCCAATGTCCCCACATCCCCCCCCCCACATCCCCACCCCCCCACATCCCCCCCCCCCCATATCCCCACACCCCCCTTTCTCCCCCCCAGATCTCCCAGCAGCTCTCCCACCTCCGCGAGCGCCGTCAGTTCATCTCTGAGCGCTGGCAGGAGAAGATGGACTGGCTGCAGATCGGTGAGCAGCCACCAAACCCAACCCTTTGGGGGGGGTCTCCCGGTCTCCCAGCCCCCCTAGGAGCGCGTCGCCCCCCCCCCCCACCGCCCCCCACGCGCCTGTTTCCCCCCTGCCCCGCAGTGCTGGAGGTGCTGATGTTCGGGCGCGATGCCGGCGTGGCCGAGGCCTGGTTGGTGTCGCAGGAGCCCATCGTGCGCTCGGCGGAGCTGGGCAGCAGCGTGGCGGAGGTGGAGAAGCTCCTCAAGAGGCACGAGGGCTTCCAGAAGGCGGCTGCGGCTGGGAGGAGAGATTCGCCGCGCTGGAAAGGCTCACCACGGTGAGGGGGGGGGTCTCCACGCCCAGACCCCCCAGCTGCGGTGCTGCAGACCCCCCCCACTGCTGGTTTGGGGCTGGGAGAGATGCTGATGCTCTCTGGTCCTCAATGTTCCACCTGGAAGAGAACAAGGGGGGGGCACATGTTAGGACCCCCCCCTGAAACCCCCTATGAGGCTCAGCACAGTGAGGGGGGGGGGGGTCTCCATGCCCAGACCCCCCCAGCTGCGGTGCTGCGGACCCCCATGGAGCCGACCTGGGGCTGGGAGAGGTGCAATGGAACTGGGTCCTCAGTGTTCTGTCTGGAACAGAACAAGGGGGGGGGCAGACGTTAGGACCCCCCCCTGGAACCCCCCTATGAGGCTCACCACGGTGAGGGGGGGGGGTCTCCATGCCCAGACCCCCCCAGCTGCGGTGCTGCAGACCCCCCACTGCTGGTTTGGGGCTGGGAGAGATGCTGATGCTCTCTGGTCCCTCAATGTTCCACCTGGAAGAGAACAAGGGGGGGGGCAGACGTTAGGACCCCCCCTGGAGCCCCCCATAAGGCTCACCACGGTTAAGGGGGGGGGGTCTCCACACCCAGACCCCCCAGCTGCGGTGCTGCAGACCCCCATGGAGCCGCCTGGAGCCCCCCATAAGGCTCACCACGGTTAAGGGGGGGGGGTCTCCACACCCAGACCCCCCAGCTGCGGTGCTGCAGACCCCCATGGAGCCGACCTGGGGCTGGGAGAGGTGCAATGGGACTGGGTCCTCAGTGTTCTGTCTGGAACAGAACAAGGGGGGGCAGACGTTAGGACCCCCACTGGAGCCCCCTATGAGGCTCACCACGGTGAGGGGGGGGGGGTCTCCACACCCAGACCCCCCAGCTGCGGTGCTGCAGACCCCCCCACTGCTGGTTTGGGGGTGGGAGAGATGCTGATGCTCTCTGGTCCTCAATGTTCCACCTGGAAGAGAACAAGGGGGGGGCAGACGTTAGGACCCCCCCTGGAGCCCCCCATAAGGCTCACCACGGTTAAGGGGGGGGGGTCTCCACACCCAGACCCCCCAGCTGCGGTGCTGCAGACCCCCATGGAGCCGACCTGGGGCTGGGAGAGGTGCAATGGGACTGGGTCCTCAGTGTTCTGTCTGGAACAGAACAAGGGGGGGCAGACGTTAGGACCCCCACTGGAGCCCCCTATGAGGCTCACCACGGTGAGGGGGGGGGGGTCTCCACACCCAGACCCCCCAGCTGCGGTGTGCTGCAGACCCCCCCACTGCTGGTTTGGGGGTGGGAGAGATGCTGATGCTCTCTGGTCCTCAGTGTTCTGTCTGGAACAGAACAAGGGGGGGGCACATGTTAGGACCCCCCCTGGAACCCCCTATGAGGCTCACCACGGGGGGGGGGGGGGGGGGGGGCTACATGTGAACCCCCCCAGGCTGCACCCCCCAAAGACCCCTCACCCCATAGAACCCCTCCTGCCCCCCTGCCTGAGAGCGCAAACAGTGCTGATGAGCTCCAGGTCCCGTGTTCCGTCTGGAAGAAAAGGGGGGCTGAGGGCGGGGGGCATCTTAAGGACCCCCCCAGGCTTTCCCACCTGAGACCCCCCATCCCATAAGAACCCCCCCCTCCTCCACTCCCCCCCCTCCACTCCCCCATTGCAGCTGGAGGAGAAGGAGAAGCGGCGGCGCGAGGAGGAGGAGGCGAGGAAGAGGAGACCCCCCACCCCACCCCCCCAGCAGCCTGAGCCAGGGGGGGGGCCCCCCCACCGAGCCCCCCACAGCTCTGAATGGGGCGGGGGGGGAGGAAACGCAGCGGTGAGGGGGGAGGGAGGGGGGAAGGGGTGGGGTAGATGGAGGTTAATGGGGAATTGGGGAGGGGGGAGGGGGGGGGATAGGGGAGAGTGGGGGGGGCAGTGAGAAATGTGGGGGAATGTGGGGAAATTGGGGGGGGAGTGGGATTGGGGGGGGTAGAGAAAATGAGGAATTGGGGGGAATAAAGGGAGGGCAGTGGGAAATGGGGATGGGGGGGGAAGTGGGGGGTGGGAAATAGAGGGGGGGGAATATGGGAAACGGGAGGGGTGGGAAAGGGAGGAAATGGGGAAATAGGAGGAAAAGGGGGATGTGGGAGGGGAGATATGGGGGGGGTCTTTTGGGGGGGGGCAGTGGAGGATTTGGGGACAGCCCAAAGTCTTGGGGGAGACACAGAGGGCTGCCAACCCACTGCCCCCCCCCCCCCTCCCCAAACCCCCCCAGGACCCCAGCCCTGCAGAGCCGCCCCATGGCAGTCAATGGGATTTGCCCGGACAGCACGGTGCCGCAGGTACAGCCCCCTCCCCCCCCCCCCAAATTAGGGCCCCCCCTCTACACCCATGCATCCCCACCTCCCCAGGGAGCCCACAAATGTGACCCCCCCCCCTTTCCCCACAGGTGCCATCGGGGCCGGCGCTGGCCAATGGGGCGCAGGAAAAGGCTCCCAGCCCGGGGGGGTCACCTCGAGGCCGCCCCCGAGGGGGGGTCCCGGCCGCCGACCCCTCCCACGCAGCCACGCTGCCCCCCCGCGGCCCCCCGGCCCCCGAGAGCCTGGAGGGGGGGCTGTGCCGGAAGCACGAGATGGAGGCGCAGGGCAAGAAGGCCCCGAACCGGTGAGCAAACCCCGCCCCCATCCCGGCACACCCCCATAGGCCCCGCCCCCACTTGGACACACCCCCCATAAACCCCTCCCCCCAAATCCGGTCACACCCCCCAATAGGCCCCGCCCCCACTTGGACACACACCCCATAAGCCCCGTCCCCCACTTGGACACACCCCCCATAAGCCCCTCCCCCCAAAATCCGGTCACACCCCCATAGGCCCCGCCCCCATACGGGCACACCCCCCATAAGCCCCTCCCCCCAAATCCGGTCACACCCCATAAGCCCCGCCCCCACTTGGCCCCACATGCCATGCCTGCATCCTGGCCCCGCCCCCTGCATCCAATCTCCCCCCCCAAACCCCCCCCATATCCACCCCCAAAAACCCCATATGCCCCCAAATCCCCCCCCAAAATTCCCTATATCCACCCCAAATCCCCCCATGTCCCCCCAAACCCCCCTGTATCATCCAAATCCCCCCCAAATCCCCCTATATCCCCCTATATCCCCCTCCAAATCTCCCTATCTCCCCCCAAATCCCCCCATATCCACCCAAAGTCCCCCTAAATGCCCCAAATCCCCCCCTAAATCCCCCTATATATCCCCAAATCCCCCTATCTCCCTCCAAATCATCCCATATCCCCTCCAAATCCCCCTATGTCCCCCCCTAAATCCCCCTATCTCCCCCCATATCCCCCCCAAATCCTCCTATCTCCCCCCACATCCCCCCCAAATCCCCCTATCTCCCCCCATATCTCCTGCAAATCACCCCATATCCCCCAAATCCCCCCATATCCTCCTATTTTCCCCCCAAATCCCCCCATATCCCCTAAATCCCCCCCCCAAATCCCCCATGCCCCCCCAGGTCATGGCAGACCGTGTACTGCGTGCTGCGGGGGGGGCAGCTGAGCGTCTACAAGGACGCCAAGAGCGCGGCCCACGGCGCCCCCTACCACGGGGAGCCCCCCGCCTGCCTGCGCGGCGCCCACTGCCACCCCGCCACCGACTACAAGAAGCGCAAACACGTCTTCAAACTGGGGTACGGGGGGGGGGGGGCAGTGGGCTGAGTGCTGTTCCTGCATTGCTGGGGGGGTCACATAGGGTGGGGGGGCAACGGCTGAGTCCCGATCCTGCATTGCTGGGGGGGATGGAGAGAGTCTGGGGGTGTTATATTATGGGGGGGGGGGGAGGGGGCAACAGCTGAGTCCCATTCATGTGCTGCTGGGGGGTCTGGGGGGTGTTATGTGGGGGGGGGCAACTGCTGAGTGCTGTTTTTGTATTGCTGGGGGTTCTGGGGGTGTTATGTGGGGGGGGGCAACGGCTGAGTGCTGTTCTTGCAGTGCTGGGGAGTATGGGGGGGGGGCTGGGGGCAAGTGCTGAGTTCTATTCCTGTATTGCTGGGGGAATAGAGGGGGTCTGGGGGTGTTACAAGGGGGGGGGGGGGAAACTGCTGAGTCCCATTCATGCGCTGTTGGGGGGTCTGGGGGTGTTATGTGGGGGGGTGGCAGCTGCTGAGTGCTGTTTTTGTGTTGCTGGGGGGGCTGGGGGGCAGCTGCTGAACCCAGTCCCCACCCTGTTTGGGGGTTCAGGGGGGGGGAGGGGGGGGCAGGGCTTTGCAGGGGGTCTCAACTCCCCACCCCTCCCCCCCAGCTGAGCGATGGCAAGGAATACCTCTTCCAGGCTAAGGATGAGGTGAGAGCAGAGGGGGGGGCACTTTTTCTGGGGGGGGGGGGACACGAGCGCCCCACGGATGGCCTTGACGTGTCCCCCCTCCCCTTTTGACACCCCCCCCCCCCCATCACCCCACAGGCAGAGATGGGCGCGTGGCTCCGCGTCATCCACGCAGCAGCCGCTCCGGTGCCGGGGGGGGGCGCGAGAAGGGCAGCCGGCGGTGGGATCGGTGCCGGGGGGGGGGCAAAGGGATGACGAGAGCCATGAGCATGCCCCCCGTGCCCCCCCCCCCGGGGTGAAGGGCCGCCCCCGCTGCGAGCCCGCGAAGGGAAGGAGAAGGAGAGGGAGAAGAGGTTCAGCTTCTTCAAGAAGAACAAATAGGGGAGGGGGCGCTGAAAATGGGGGGGGGGGAGGTAATAAAAGCAAGGGGGCCCGCAGAGCTGATGGAGGGACTCGGCCGGGGCGGTGTGGGGCGGTGTGACCCCCCTGCCCCCCCACAGAGCCGCTGTGCCTTCCTGCCCTGGGCTGCGGTCCCTGTGACGTCCCTGCGGCCCCACGGCGCTGTGCTGAACCCAAATAAAGCGGCTGGAGAGAGGCGGCTGGAGTGTGACTGGGGGGGATGGGGGACAGAAATGGGGTGGGGGACAGAAATGGGGTGGATGGGGATGGAGATGGGATGGGGATGGAGATGGGATGGGATGGGATGGGATGGGATGCAATGGGATGGGATGGGATGGGATGGGATGGGATGGGGACAAATGGGATGGGGATGGAGGTGGGATGGGGGACAGAAATGGGGTGGGGGACAGAAATGGGGTGGATGGGGATGGAGATGGGATGGGGATGGGATGGGGACAGAAATGGGATGGGATGGAGGTGGGATGGGGATGGAGATGGGATGGGGATGGAGATGGGATGGGATGGGATGGGATGGGATGGGATGGATGGGATGGGATGGGGACAAATGGGATGGGGATGGAGGTGGGATGGGGTACAGAAATGGGACGGGATGGAGGAAAGAAATGGGATGCAGGACAGAAATGGGATGGGGATGGGAATGGAGATGGGATGGGGATGGGGACAGAAATGGGATGGGACAGAGATGGGATGGGGATGGAGATAAAAATGGGATGGGGACAGAGATAAGGATGAGACAGGGATGGAAATGGGGACGGAAATGAAAATGGGACAGGGATGGAAATAGGATGGGAATGGAATAGGATAGGAACAGGATGGGGACAAGAATGGGATGGAAATGGGACAGGAATGGAGAGGAGGCTGTGGATGGGATGGGACAGGGATGGAGATGGAATGGGGATGAAGATGCAACAGGAATGAAGATGCAGGACAGAAAGAGAGACAAGGATGGAGATGCAAGAGAGAAGGAATGGGGTAGGAGGAGGATGAGATGGAATCTCTGTTCCATAGGAGGAGAGAGGGAGGTGGGGGGGGCAAGGGAGGGGATGAGAGGGAGAGAGATGGGGGAAGGGATGGCACGGAGGTGGGACGAGATGTAGATGGGTGTGGGATGGGGGTTGGGATGGAGATGGGATGGGACGGGAACGGGGTGGAGATAAGGGCAGAGATGGGGACAGAAATGGAGGCGGAATGGGACGGGAATGGGATGGGATGGGGGTGGGATGAGGGTGGGGTAGGATGGGGGGGGGGATGTGACGGAAGAGAAACGGGACGGGACTGCGAATGGGCCGCCAGATTCCCCAACGAACGGCGTGGTCCGGACCCCCCCGTTCACCCTCAATGGGCCGCTCCGGATCCCCCATTCACCATCAATGGGCCCGCTCCGCGCGCCCCACCCCTTCCCCTGATTGGCTGCGAGGGAGACAAGGGCGGGGACCAGCGAGCCACCGAAGGCGGTACCGCACTTGACGGACAGCCCGGACAACCAATGGGGGGCGAAGGGCGGGGGCCCGAGTGGCCGAGCACCGCCGCCGCCATTTTGCGAGGAGAGAGCGGCGGAGGGCGCAGGTGGGGGCGGGGGCCGCACCGGGAGGGGAGACCGGGAACGGAGCGGGGGGGGGGCGGAGGTGGGAGATGCGGGTCGGGGAGTCGGGGGGGCGGAGGGGGTGGGGGACGGGGCCGCGGGTACGGCGGAGGGGGGTCGGCAGAGCGGGGCTGAGGGGAGCCGGGGGGGGGGAGCGGGCTGGAGCAGAGCGAGAGCCGCGGGGGCGGGAGATGGGGGTCCGTAGGGCGCTGGGAGCGGGGGACAAAGAGGGGCTGGGGGGGCAGAGAGGGCGCTGGGGGTGGGGGGTCGGTTGCGAGGAACTCACAGCCACCCCCCGGCCCCCGCCGCAGGCCTGAAGATGGTGAAGCTGTTCATCGGGAACCTGCCGCGGGAGGCGACGGAGCAGGAGATCCGCTCGCTGTTCGAGCAGTACGGCAAGGTGCTGGAGTGCGACATCATCAAGAACTACGGCTTCGTGCACATCGAGGACAAGACGGCGGCCGAGGGACGCCATCCGCAACCTGCACCACCACAAGCTGCACGGCGTCTGCATCAACGTGGAGGCCAGCAAGAACAAGAGCAAGGCCTCCACCAAGCTGCACGTGGGCAACATCAGCCCCACCTGCACCAACCTGGAGCTGCGCGCCAAGTTCGAGGAGTACGGCCCCGTCATCGAGTGCGACATCGTCAAGGACTACGCCTTCGTGCACATGGAGCGGGCGGAGGACGCGGTGGAGGCCATCCGAGGGCTGGACAACACCGAGTTCCAAGGTGACGCCGCGCGGCACGGGGGACGGGATGGCCGTGGGGGAGGATGGAGGTCGGCCCGCGGCGCGGCGGCGCCGTTCGGCTCTGTTGGTGAGGCTGGAGCCGGCCCCGCAGGGAGGACGCGCTGTGGGCACTGCGAGCTCTGCCCCACGGCGCCACGTCTGAGCCGCGTCGGCCGCTGGGGTCCGTGGTGTCATCCCGAGATGCCGCCATCTTGTCGCGGCGTTGCCGACCCCCGGTCGGGGTGCTGGTGATGGTGGCACTTCCTTCTTCCTCCGGTGTGCCCTCCAAGCTGCTCCTCACGGCGTCCCGCTCACGAGGGTTAGGCTCCGGGGTCTTGGCTGGGTTGGGGGATCCATCCGCAGGACCCAGCGTGGCGGTGGGGCTCACGTCAGCCCTGCAGCTTGGTGAGCGGACGAGCAGAGCCGGTGCCGGGCCGCTTCCACCGCACCAAAAGTGAGGGCATCCCTACAGGGCTGCGCCGCGCCCGTCGGGTCGTTGGGGACGCGTCCGTTGCGTCATCCCCAAATGCCGCCATCTTGTCGCGGTGTGACCGACCCCCGGTTGGGGCGTTGGTGACCCCGGCGCTTGCAGCTGCGCCGCCCCCAACGCTCCTCTTTGCCACCACCCGCTGGCTGTCAGCACAGCTCTGCTTCACCACTGCCTTCGGTGCTCTTCATCACTGCAGCTCATCGCCCCTCTCGGGGGCGTCCTCAAAGCTCTCCTTCCCCACCAGCCGCCCCATTTCGGGTGTCCCCGGAGCCGTTCTCCCCCCGTCACCCATCCTCTCCATTTGGGGCATCCCCGATGCTCTTCACCACTCCAATTCTCGGTGCCCCCGGCGCTGCTCTCCCCCCACACTTGGTCCCTCTGCTCAGCCCCATGCTGAAACTCCTCTCCAAAGCGCTGCGGTCCGCGCAGGATCCGACGTCAGGTTCTCCCCAGCACAGACCTGGGGCTGCGTCCCCTCCCGAAGGGCTCTCGTCCCCTGGGTGCCGCCATGTGATGCAGCAGGACCCATTTGTGCGCGGCCCCGTTGGGTGGCGTCGCCGGGTGGCTCTCCCTGCACCGCGCTGGCTTTGCTGCGGCCGTGAGCTCTGCCATCGGGTCGGCACGCTGCTTTCCTGCAGCTTTGGAGCCGCGGGTTCGGCTGTGCGTCCCCGCAGGCCAGGCGGGACGTGGCTCAGAGCCTCCGAGCGCTCGGTGGCCCCGGTGCTGGTAAGCCCGGTGCCTGGCTCGGCGCCGAACGCAGCAGGGCGGATGCAGGAGGTCGGGGGACTCTGCTGTTCGCAGTGTTGTTGCAGTGGGGATCCGTCCGGCCGCAGCGCCACGTCTGCTTTACTGTGCATGTTTTTCTAACGAACCTCTTGGTGTGGCCTCAATTATAGCCTCCCTTTTTGCGTCTGTTTCTTCAAGGCAAGCGGATGCGCGTGCAGTTGTCCACCAGTCGGCTCAGGACCGCGCCCGGGATGGGAGACAAGAGCGGCTGCTACCGGTGCGGGAAGGAAGGGCACTGGTCTAAAGAGTGTCCGGTAGATCGCCCGGGGCAAGTGGGCTGACTTTACCGAGGCCTATAACGAGCAGTACGGAGCCGTGCGCACTCCCTACACCGCGGGCTATGGGGAGACCATGTATTACGATGACGCGTACGGCGGGATGGCCGACTACTACAAGCGCTACCGCGTCAGGTCCTATGCGACGGCCTCTGCGTACGACGCCTACGCAGAGCAGACCATGGCCCAGTACTCCCAGTACGCCCAGTACTCCCAGGTCCCAGTCCACGGCCATGGCGGCCACCACGGCCATGGCCAGCCGCATCCCCACCACCTTAGACCCCTACGATAGAGCTCTGCTGCCCACCCCGGGCCGTAGCGGCGGCTGCGGTGGCGGCTGCAGCCACGGCGGCGGCGGCGGCGGCCTCCTCCACCTATTACACCCGGGATAGAAGCCCCCTGCGCCGCACGGCAGCCGCGGCCACCACCGTCGGAGAGGGCGTACACGTACGATCGTAGTCAGCTGTCGCCGGTCTCGTCGGTCGCTCGGCGCTTCGCTCTACGACATGCAGCGGTTCGGGCGCGACCCGTACGCGGACAGGGCGCGGTACTCTGCCTTTTGAGCCGAGGTGAGCGTGTGTGGAGCCGCAGAACACCGCTGTGCTGCTGGGGTTGCGCGGGGGTCCCCCGGCGGCAGGGCTGACCCCCGCCTCGTTGCCAGCCGCAGGGGGCGCAGAGGTCGGGGCCGAGCGCCGGGACCCGGCTCGGGGCCCTTTGTGGGCGTTAAAGCCCGGACGCCGGCTCCACCAGAGCCCGGCTGGCTTTGGCACGGCGAGCGTGGCGAGATGAGCGTCGGCATGTCGGTGTAGAGCGGTCCTCCCGGTGCCGGGAGCGCGCCCTGCTCCCCGGCGTGGTGCCAGGGGAGGCTCCCCTCCCGTCCACTCACACAACGCCCTGCCGAGCCCGGGGCGGCCGACGAGTCACAACCGAGCGGCGTCCCGCTGCCGGCAGCTCGGCCGATGTCTGGACTGCAGCTGGACTCCGGCTTTTTCCGCAGGGCTCGGCTCAGCCCCAGCTCTCGGCCGGGGTCCCTGAACTCTGCTTTTCTCTTTCAGGTAAGATAATTGCGGCTGGACGTCGGGTTCCCGTGCGTCGGGTTCCCGTGCCGTGCGCGTCTGACTGTGCTGGGCTTCAAAGCACACCCGTTTCACCTAACGAATCGGTCCCTAACGGACGCTCGAGCTTCTTCGTAGCGTAGTCAGAAGTAGCTGATCCCCCTTCCCCGGCCCCCACTTTACGTTCAGTCTTTCAGGATTTGCTTTCTCGCCTCCCCGTGCCGCTCTCCAGCCCCTAGCTGGTCTAGGCTCAGGTTCAGCGCGAGCGTAGCCGTAGCACGAGCTTTGCTTCCCCGTTCCCCGTCTCGCAGCCTGGGCTGTAGCTCCTTTTGGTTCGGTTTCGGTTTGTTGGGGTTTTTTCCTTGCTTTTTTTTTAAGGACGTGCGTGTTTTGTTAAGGACGGTCAGTCTCACCCTTGTGGTACTTAGCGATCCCAACGGCGCTGCGCCGAGCCCGGCGTCACGCCTGGAGCCCAACCTGCGGCTCTGCCTCGGCCTTCAGCCCCCCTCCCTCCCTCCCTCCCTCCCTCCCTCCCTCCCACGGCTCTTTCCAGTCAAATAAACTCTTTTAACGAACCTCACACCGAACCCAGGCCTGTGTCTCCTGCGCGGGCGCTTCCCCTTCCCCCGCACTCACCACCATCCTGCTGCAAACGGGATGAGGCAGCAGCTCCGCCTTACAGCCCTGCTCTAACACCGCCCTCGTCCCCATGCCAGGCTAATTAACGGGGCTGGCTCGTTAAGGACCCTGCAGAGCCCCCTGCCTTCCCCCCCGGCCTTGCCGGCTCGTTACTCGATGCAATTAAACGCTCGTTGGGGCCCAGGCCTGGGCTCTCCGCCTCTTACATCCTGACCCTGTGGCCCCGTGCTCCTGGGGAAGCCCCTCATCCCCCAGCCCCAGTTCTGTGGGTCGTGGCATCGCCCAGCAGCTCTCACCTGCTCCCCTGGCTGCCTCCTACAGCTACAGCTGCCTCTCCTACGAGCTGCTCATCCTTTCCAGCGCCTCCCTGGGTACAGCGATGACTTTCTGGTCTCTTTTCCAGCGCTGCCACTCAGCTCATTGCTAGCAGCGCACCTCTGCCTGTGGCTGCGCTCCTCCTGCTCTACCTCAAAGCTGTTCCTGCCGCTCCTGGGGACCCTCGGTGCTGCCACCAGCCTGGAAAACGAGGGGAGAATTGTTAGGCTGCTCCTTACCTCCAGCGCCGCGCTGGTGAACGAATCCTCGCCAATGAGGCACACGGGGGGTGGTGCTGCTGCAGCCACTGCAGCCACCTGACAGCAACCTGTGCTGCGTGGACCCCGACCAGCTGCACTGCTGCCCCATCAGGCTGTGTTTTTATCCCATCCAGCTGCACTGCTGCCCCATCAGGCTGTATTTCTACCCCATCCAGCTGCACTGCTGCCCCATCAGGCTGTATTTCTACCCCACCCAGCTGCACTTGCTGCCCCACCAGGCTCCATTCCTACCCCAGCTGGCTGCATGGTTGTCCTGTCAGGCTGTATTTCTACCCCAGCAGACTGCACTGCTGCTCTGTCAGGCTGTATTTCTGCCGAGCAGGGCTGTCGTTTTTCAGGCTGTATTTTTCACTCACACTTGAGGCTGCCGTCCTCACCCTGCAATAAAACCAAAGCAAGTGGTGACGGGTGTCAGAGAACAGCAAGACAGGACGCACCGCATTCTGCAGCTCAGGGAAGACAAGGGACAGAAAATGCTTTTGTAAGGTTTTATGGCTGGATTCCAGCAGCGAGGAGGAGCCCCGCTCAGCCTCAGCGACGCAGTGAGCGCACTGTAGGGACGGGCGCTGCTCACCCCGGGGCAGCCGAGCTGACTGTGTCACATCGAGGAGCTGCTTGGGGAAAACCAAAGCGCCGTGTGCACAGGACAGATTACATTGCACTTAGTGAATCCCCAGAGAAAAAACACACGTTGGCCGAAGGGAAAACCTGCAGGCGGAAGTGTTTGGATTAGGAACAGAGCGGCAGCAGTCCACGTCCACCATCTCTTCTCCAAAGCTGCTCCTCCAACCCAAAGCTCAGGGGAGCAGGCGGAGGCGTGTTGGTGTACAGCCGATGCACGGCGCTTCCCCATCGCCTGAAGGCAGGGGTCGGGTCAGAATGGGGAAAGGAAAACAGCAGACCAGGGTTTCTAAACTGAGAACAGCCCAGCGGTTTATTTACAGTCGTACAAAACGTCACCTGGCGCCATGGGGTCGAGTCCGACGCCGTGCCTGGATGGAACGCAACGCTAAGAAGGCGGTGGGGGGGGAACGGAGGGGCCGCGTGCGGCACCGATGGTTTGGGCTGCAAACGGAGCTGTGCGGCGCCGACGGCCACAGTGCGACACGCGGCGCTGGAGGCAGGCTGCGCCCATGTTCCTCCTGGCGCACCGCGGGAGCTGCTCAAACCGTGAATGAAAAACCTTCTAAAAACTCAGAAACAACAAAAAGGTGCTAAAAAAAAATAAACAACCCAAAAACAACCGTCCGTGCCCTGGGGGGGGGGGCCGCGAGAAGGGGGATCCGGCGCAGGCCGGGGGGCGGCTCAGGGCACGCTACAGGCGGCGCTGGTAGCCCGAGTGCACGCGGGCCGCGGGCAGGTAATCGCCGTAGGCACCCGAGTAGCGGGCGTAATCGGCGTGCGCGTCTGGCAGGCGGCGGTAATCCATCGGGGACTTTGTTGGCGAGCGGCGGTACGCGAGCGGGGGAGTCCGCTAAGCGGCGGTAATCTGAGAGCTCAGAGAGACGGCGGTCTGATTGTACCTGGGCGAGAGAAGAGAGACGTGGTGTGAAGGCGCAGCGGCGGCGCGGGCACCTGCGTTGTGGCGCGGCGCGGGGACCGGGCAGCGCTCGGTGAACAAGCCAAGCCGAACTCGTCCCCACCCCGTTCCGGGGCTGAACCGTGAGCCCAAGCGGCGCGTGGCACCGCCGCAACCCGGCGCCGACGGCTGTCGCGGCACGGAGCGACGCAGCAGACGGGACAGACGGACAGCCGGCCCGTCCCCCGGCACCGAAAGCCCCCCGGTATCCAGCACAGAGAAGCGAGGGGAGGGAGGAGGGGAAGAAGACGCCGCCGCAGGTGGGCTACGCTGCGAGCCGCCGGCCGGGCTCCATACCTTTTTGCCAGAGCGGAGGATTTTTTGTACGGATCGTCATAGCCGGCACTGCGAGGCGGGGAGAGGCGGGGTGCGCTCGTAGGGCGGTGCGACGGCGGCGGGCGGCGGCCTGCGAGAGGCCCAGGTAGGAGGCAGCCTGCTGCCCCAGCTGGCTCGGCCCGTCGTAGGCGCTGCCCGGCTGGGCTCTGTAGGCGGCCACCAGCGACGCGGAGGAGGCCTGCTGCGCCGGGTAGGAGGCCGCCATCGAGTTGGAGGCCTGGGCTCGGTAGGCCGCCGTCAGCGGGACGGAAGCCTGTGCCTTGTAGGAGGCGGCGGCCTGGCTGCCGTAGGAGGGCCGCCAGCGAGGAGGCCGCCGGTGCGCCGTAGGTGGCAGACAGCGCGGCGGCCTGGCTGCCGTAGGAGGCGGGCAGGTTGGCGGCGGGCTGAGCGCCGTAGGACGCCGAGTGGCCGGCGGTCGGCTGCGCGCCGTAGGGGAGGCTGAGAGGCGCGGCAGCCACCGGCTGGGTGCCATAGGAGGCCGAGTGGCCGGCCACCGGGCTGGGCGCCGTAGGCGGGTGGCGTGACCAGCTACTGGCTGGGCGCCATAGGAGCTGGCGTGAGCCGCCACCGGCTGGGCACCGTAGGAGGCAGGCAGCGTGGCGCCAGGCTGTGCGCCATAGGAGGCGGCATGGGCCATCGACGGGCTGCACGCCGTAGCCGGTGGGCTGCGCACCGTAGGAGGCCACGTGCGTGGCTACCGACTGCACGCCATACGAGGCAGTGGGGCGGCAGCAGCCTGCACACCGTAGGCGGCGGCGGCGGCGGCCTGGGCACCATAGGCGGCGGAGTAGCCAGTGGCAGCCTGCGCCCCGTACGAGGAGGCGAGGGCCGAGGACTGCAGGGCCCGTAGCCGGAGAGCTGGGAGGCGGCGGGCTGCGCGCCGTAGGAGGCGGCGGCGGGCTGGGCACCGTAGGAGGCGAGGGAGCCGGCGGCGGGCTGCGAGGCGCCCAGGGAGACGGCGGCCTGCGAGCGGTAGGCGGCGCCCAGCGAGGCCGAGGGGCTGCGCGCGGTAGGCGGCGGCCTGGCCGGTAGTGGGCTGCGGGCGGTACGCCACGCCCAGAGAGGCCGAGGGGCTGCGCGCGGTAGGCGGCCCCCAGCGAGGGCCGAGGGCTGGGCACGGTAAGCGGCCGGTTGCGCCGTCACCGGGAGCGTGGCCGCCGAGTAGCCGGCGCGGCTCGGGGAGCGCCGCAGGGGGCTGCGGTCCCGGCCGAAGTAGGTGGGGGACGAGGGCCGGGGCTGCGCGTCAAAGCCGTCGTACTTGGCGGCCGTGCCGAAGCGCTGCTGGTAATCGTACAGGGAGGAGGAGGAGGCGGCAGCGTAGCCGGCGGCGGCCGAGGGGAAGGGTGGAGTCCGCGAGCCGGCGCTGCTCGAAGCCCTCAATCTTGGGCTGGAACTTCTCCCTGTACTCCAGGCCTATCCGCTTGTTCTTGTCCACCACGACGCCGGCCGGCACCGCCAGACCCGCTCCCTTTTTCTGCACATTGGTCGAGAGCTCCACAGTGACTCTTCTTCCTTTCACCTCCTTCCCATTAAGATTTTCGATGGCAACTTTTGCATCTGCTTCGTTCTCCATGTGAACAAATGCATAGTCTGATAAAGCAGCAGACAGAGGGTTATCAGTGGGGGAGAAAAGACATTTCGTTACAGGCTTGAAGGCTTAACGAGGCGCGCTGCCCGGCTCTACCCTACGCACTCGGTAACGAACGACGGCGGCCCCACGACCTCAGCTCCAGCCGCGCTCCGGCCCCCCCCACGGTGCCCCTTTGCGAGACCCCAGGCTCACAAACCCCCTCCCGGGACCCCCAAAGCTGAGGGGGCAGCACTGCAGGGGCTCGGGGGAAGCTCCGAGCTCGCACTCAGACACAAAGCTTCGAGGGCCGTTAATTAGCATCGTTAGGTTAAACGAAGGAGCTCAGGCCCTGCGCCCCATGATGCTCCCAGCCCCGTGGTGCCCTCACACACCGCCGCGTTCTCAGCCCCCCCCCCCCCCGTGCAAGCGGAGAAGGAGGGAGCGGGGCGCGGCGCGGCGTGAAGACGCTGAGCAAACGAGCAGCGCGGGGTAACGAGAGTCGTTAACGAAGCAGAGACGTCAGACAGGAGTTAGAAGCGGGGCGGGGGGGACGCGGTGGTGGGGGGCAGCGGTGAGGCGGGCTCTGACCCCGCGCCACGACGGGTCCGGGCTCCTCAGCACCGTCCTGAGCCCAGGAACCAAACAGCACACGGTCAGAGAGCGGCAGGGACGGCGCGGCCAACGCGTTGCAGCCCAAACCTTGGGCCTGCTGAGCACCAACGCGGTGACCGCGCTCGTTAGCTCACTCATTAGCTCGCTCGTTAGCTCACTCATTAGCTCGCTCGTTAGCTCGCCCTGCTCCTTCCTGCACGATGAGCGCCTCAAAGCAGCGCGCGACCCCACAGGGGTGGCACCAACAGCCCCAAATGTTCACAAGTTGCCCCAAATCCGCACTCCCCCCCCCTCTTCCCTTCCTCTGCCACAAAGACCCACAGGCAGCCCCCACAGGCAGCCCCCACAGGCAGCCCCCACAGGCAGCCCCCACAGGCAGCCCCCACAGGCAGCCCCCACAGGCAGCCCCCACTCAGTGCAGCTCCGGCTGTGGGAGCAGCCCCTGCACTGCAGCCTCTGTGTCTGCGCTGGGGATGGGGGCTCCTGCGTGATGGCAGAGTGGAGGAAAGCGCCTTACGCCAATTAGCAGCGGGTAATTAGAGCTTCGGAGCTCCCATTGCGGCTCTTAGGGGAGCAGCTCGCTCCGTGTCCACGCTGGCAGGGGTTTAAGTGTATAAACAGGGAAGGAAGGGGAGAAAGGCCCTGACAGCACGGCAAAAAGGGAAGGAAAGCGCCGAACATCAATTAACACGGGGTAATCAACCACAGCCATCAAACCTCCCAGTGCAGCTCGCGGAGGAGCAGCTCATCCACACCCAGGTCGGGACTGAGGCGCACGAATGGCGGCAAAGAGCGGAGGAAAGCAATTAGTGCACGGAAATGATTGACTTCCAGCCTCCCATTGCAGCTCACAGGGAGCAGCTCCCTACAGCAGCTCCCTACAGCAGCTCCTACAGCTCTACAGCAGCTCCCTACAGCAGCTCCTACAGGCAGCTCCTTACAGCAGCTCCCTACAGCAGCTCCTACAGCAGCTCCCTACAGCAGCTCTCAGCCTCTTACAGCAGCTCCCTACAGCAGCTCCCTACAGCAGCTCCCTACAGCAGCTCCTTACAGCAGCTCCTTACAGCAGCTCCTACAGCAGCTCCCTACAGCAGCTCCTTACAGCAGCTCCCTACAGCAGCTCCCTACAGCAGCTCCTTACAGCAGCTCCTTACAGCAGCTCCTTACAGCTCCCTACAGCAGCTCCTTACAGCTCCTTACAGCAGCTCCCTACAGCAGCTCCCTACAGCAGCTCCTTACAGCAGCTCCTTACAGCAGCTCCCTACAGCAGCTCCCTACAGCAGCTCCCTACAGCAGATCCCTACAGCAGATCCCTACAGCAGCTCCTTACAGCAGCTCCTTACAGCAGCTCCCTACAGCAGCTCCTTACAGCAGCTCCTTACAGCAGCTCCCTACAGCAGCTCCTTACAGCAGCTCCCTACAGCAGCTCCCTACAGCAGCTCCTTACAGCAGCTCCTTACAGCAGCTCCTTACAGCAGCTCCCTACAGCAGCTCCCTACAGCAGCTCCCTACAGCAGCTCCCTACAGCAGCTCCCTACAGCAGCTCCTTACAGCAGCTCCCTACAGCAGCTCCTTACAGCAGCTCCTTACAGCAGCTCCCTACAGCAGCTCCCTACAGCAGCTCCTACAGCAGCTCCTTACAGCAGCTCCTTAAGCTCCTTACAGCAGCCTCACTCCTACAGCAGCTCCCTACAGCAGCTCCCTACAGCAGCTCCTTACAGCAGCTCCCTACAGCAGCTCCTTACAGCAGCTCCTTACAGCAGCTCCCTACAGCAGCTCCCTACAGCAGCTCCCTTACAGCAGCTCCTTACAGCAGCTCCTTACAGCAGCTCCTTACAGCCAGCTCCCTTACAGCAGCTCCCTACAGCAGCTCCCTACAGCAGCTCCCTACAGCAGCTCCTACAGCAGCTCCGTTACAGCAGCTCCCTACAGCAGCTCCTTACAGCAGCTCCTTACAGCAGCTCCTTACAGCAGCTCCCTACAGCAGCTCCTTACAGGCAGCTCCCTTACAGCAGCTCCTTACAGCAGCTCCTTACAGCAGCTCCCTACAGCAGCTCCCTACAGCAGCTCCTTACAGCAGCTCCTTACAGCAGCTCCCTACAGCAGCTCCCTACAGCAGCTCCTACAGCAGCTCCTTACAGCAGCTCCCTACAGCAGCTCCTTACAGCAGCTCCCTACAGCAGCTCCCTACAGCAGCTCCCTACAGCAGCTCCTTACAGCAGCTCCCCTTACAGCAGCTCCTTACAGCAGCTCCCTACAGCAGCTCCTTACAGCAGCTCCTACAGCAGCTCCCTACAGCAGCTCCTACAGGCAGCTCCCTACAGCAGCTCCTTACAGCAGCTCCCTACAGCAGCTCCTTACAGCAGCTCCTACAGCAGCTCCCTACAGCAGCTCCTTACAGCAGCTCCTTACAGCAGCTCCCTACAGCAGCTCCCTACAGCAGCTCCTTACAGCAGCTCCTTACAGCAGCTCCCTACAGCAGCTCCCTTACAGCAGCTCCTTACAGCAGCTCCTTACAGCAGCTCCTTACAGCAGCTCCTTACAGCAGCTCCTTACAGCAGCTCCCTACAGCAGCTCCCTTACAGCAGCTCCTACAGCAGCTCCCTACAGCAGCTCCTTACAGCAGCTCCTTACAGCAGCTCCCTACAGCAGCTCCTTACAGCAGCTCCCTACAGCAGCTCCTACAGCAGCTCCCTACAGCAGCTCCTTACAGCAGCTCCTTACAGCAGCTCCTTACAGCAGCTCCTTACAGCAGCTCGCTCTACAGCAGCTCCTTACAGCAGCTCCTACAGCAAGCTCAGCAGCTCTACAGCAGCTCCGCTCTAGCAGCAGGCTCCTTACAGCAGCTCCTTACAGCAGCTCCCTACAGCAGCTCCCTACAGCAGCTCCCTACAGGCAGCTCCTTACAGCAGCTCCCTACAGCAGCTCCTTACAGCAGCTCCTTACAGCAGCTCCTTACAGCAGCTCCTTACAGCAGCTCCCTACAGCAGCTCCCTACAGCAGATCCCTACAGCATCCCTACAGCAGCTCCCTACAGCAGCTCCTTACAGCAGCTCCTTACAGCAGCTCCCTTACAGCAGCTCCTTACAGCAGCTCCTTACAGCAGCTCCCTACAGCAGCTCCCTACAGCAGCTCCCTACAGCAGCTCCTTACAGCTCTACAGCTCCTTACAGCAGCTCCTTACAGCAGCTCCTTACAGCAGCTCCTTACAGCAGCTCCTTACAGCAGCTCCTTACAGCAGCTCCCTACAGCAGCTCCCTACAGCAGCTCCTTACAGCAGCTCCCTACAGCAGCTCCTTACAGCAGCTCCCTACAGCAGCTCCTTACAGCAGCTCCCTACAGCAGCTCCTTACAGCAGCTCCTTACAGCAAGCTCCTTACAGCAGCTCCCTACAGCTCCCTACAGCAGCTCCCTACAGCAGCTCCCTACTGCAGCTCCCTACAGCAGCTCCTTACAGCAGCTCCTACAGCAGCTCCCTACAGCAGCTCCCTACAGCAGCTCCCTACAGCAGCTCCCTTACAGCAGCTCCTTACAGCAGCTCCTTACAGCAGCTCCTTACAGCAGCTCCTACATCCTCCCTACAGCAGCTCCTTACAGCAGCTCCTTACAGCAGCTCCCTACAGCAGCTCCCTACAGCAGCTCCTTACAGCAGCTCCCTACAGCAGCTCCTTACAGCAGCTCCTTACAGCAGCTCCCTACAGCAGCTCCCTTACAGCAGCTCCCTACAGCAGCTCCTTACAGCAGCTCCTTACAGCAGCTCCTTACAGCAGCTCCCTACAGCAGCTCCTTACAGCAGCTCCTTACAGCAGCTCCCTACAGCAGCTCCTTACAGCAGCTCCTTACAGCAGCTCACTTACAGCAGCTCCTTACAGCAGCTCCTTACAGCAGCTCCTTACAGCAGCTCCTTACAGCAGCTCCTTACAGCAGCTCCCTACAGCAGCTCCTTACAGCAGCTCCCTACAGCAGCTCCTTACAGCAGCTCCTTACAGCAGCTCCCCTACAGCAGCTCCTACCAGCTCTACAGCAGCTCCTTACAGCAGCTCCCTACAGCAGCTCCTACAGCAGCTCCTTACAGCAGCTCCCTACAGCAGCTCCTTACAGCAGCTCCTTACAGCAGCTCCGCTACAGCAGCTCCCTACAGCAGCTCCCTACAGCAGCTCCTTACAGCAGCTCCCTACAGCAGCTCCTTACAGCAGCTCCCTACAGCAGCTCCTTACAGCTCCCTACAGCAGCTCCCTACAGCAGCTCCCTACAGCAGCTCCTTACAGCAGCTCCTTACAGCAGCTCCCTTACAGCAGCTCCTTACAGCAGCTCCTTACAGCAGCTCCTTACAGCAGCTCCTTACAGCAGCTCCCTACAGCAGCTCCTTACAGCAGCTCCTTACAGCAGCTCCCTACAGCAGCTCCCTACAGCAGCTCCTTACAGCAGCTCCTTACAGCAGCTCCTTACAGCAGCTCCTTACAGCAGCTCCTTACAGCAGCTCCCTACAGCAGCTCCCTACAGCAGCTCCCTACAGCAGCTCCTTACAGCAGCTCCCTACAGCAGCTCCTTACAGCAGCTCCTTACAGCAGCTCCCTACAGCAGCTCCTTACAGCAGCTCCCTACAGCAGCTCCCTACTGCAGCTCCCTACAGCAGCTCCTTACAGCAGCTCCTTACAGCAGCTCCCTACAGCAGCTCCCTACAGCAGCTCCCTACAGCAGCTCCTTACAGCAGCTCCTTACAGCAGCTCCTTACAGCAGCTCCTTACAGCAGCTCCTTACATCAGCTCCCTACAGCAGCTCCTTACAGCAGCTCCTTACAGCAGCTCCCTACAGCAGCTCCCTACAGCAGCTCCTTACAGCAGCTCCCTACAGCAGCTCCTTACAGCAGCTCCCTACAGCAGCTCCTTACAGCAGCTCCCTACAGCAGCTCCCTACAGCAGCTCCTTACAGCAGCTCCTTACAGCAGCTCCCTACAGCAGCTCCTTACAGCAGCTCCTTACAGCAGCTCCTTACAGCAGCTCCCTACAGCAGCTCCTTACAGCAGCTCCCTACAGCAGCTCCTTACAGCAGCTCCCTACAGCAGCTCCTACAGCTCCCTACAGCAGCTCCCTACAGCAGCTCCTTACAGCAGCTCCTTACAGCTCCCTACAGCAGCTCCTTACAGCAGCTCCTTACAGCAGCTCCCTACAGCAGCTCCTTACAGCAGCTCCTTACAGCAGCTCCTTACAGCACACCTGCACTGCTGCTCTGGACAGATCTGGGTTATGAATGGCAGCAGGGAGTGAGGAAACCACCTTACATCCCTTAACTGGGGGGGATTACAGGTTTCCAGCCTCTCACTGCACTCATGGGGGTGCCAGCTCGCTCTGTGTCCACACTGGGGCAGATTTAGGTGTCTAAATGGGGGCAAAAAGCACAGAAAGTGCATTAAACTGCGACAAAGAGCAGGAAAATCACCTTGTATCAATTAATAGTGGGAAATTAGAGGCTTCCAGCCTCGCTCTGCATCCAGATTGGAGTCCATTTATGTACAGAAATGGTGGCTAAGAGCGAGGAAATCACCTTGTATCAATTAGCGGGAGCAATTATAGACTTGAGCATCCCTCTGCAGCTCACGGGGGTGCAAACTCACTCTGTACCCAGATTGGAGCCCGTTTACGTATCGAAATGACAGCAAAGAGCGAGGAAATCACCTTCTATCAATTAACAGGGTAATGATGGGCCTCCAGTCTCCCACTGCAGCTCACAGGGGAGCAGTTCTCTCCATCCCCACACTGCAGTCCGTCGAGGTGTATGAATGGTGGCAAGGAGCATGCAAATCACCTAGCACCAATTAACAGGGGGTGATTATCAGCTTGCTTCCAACCCCCCATCACGGCCCATAGGGGAGCAGCTCCCTATAGGACACTTTCCACAACTGCTCTGGAGCAGGCTGAGGTGGCAAAGAGCATGGAAATCACCTAATATCAATTAACGGGGGGTCATTACAGCCTTCCAACCTCCCATTGCAGCCCAGAGTGGAGCAACTCAACTCCATGTCCAGACTGGAGCAGATTGAGGCCTATAAATGGTGGCAAAGAGCTGAGAAAGTGCCTTGAACTGCGGCAAAGAGCAGGAAAATCACCTTATATCAATTAATAGGGGGTAATTACACCCTTCCAGCCTCCCATTGCAGCTCACAGGGGAGCAGCTCCCTGCATACCCACACTGGAGTCCATTGAGGCAAATAAATGGTGGCAAACAGCAGAGAAATCACCTTATACCCATTAAAATGGGGAGTTTATAGCCTTCCAAGCTCCCATAGCAGCCTGTAGTGGAGCAGCTCAACTCCATGTCCAGACTGGAGCAGAGTGAGGTGTATAAATGGTGGCAAGGAGCATGGAAATGACCCAGTACCAATTAACAGGGGGTAATTATAGGCTTCCATGCTCCCACGGCAGCCCGTAGGGGAGCAGCTTCCTATAGGACACTCTACACAACTGCTCTGGAGCAGACTGAGGTGGCAAAGAGCATGGAAATCACCTAATATCAATTAACGGGGGGTCATTACAGCCTTCCAACCTCCCATTGCAGCCCAGAGTGGAGCAGCTCAACTCCATGTCCGGACTGCAGTAGATTGAGGTGTATAAATGGTGGCAAAGAGCAGGAAAATCACCTTACACCAATTAATAGGGAGGAATTATAGCCTTCCACCCCTCCCATCGCGGCCCGTAGGGGAGCAGCTCGCTGCGTCCGGGCTGCAGCAGCCCGAGGTGAACCAACGGCAGCACAAACCGCCTCCTATCGGCCACCGGGTACCGCCGCCCTTCCGGCCTCCCGCGGAGCAGCGGCTCGCCCCCTCCTCACCCCCCCAGCTCCGCCTCAGGGCCGCACGCGGCACCACATCGCGGAGGCCGCACCCCCCCCCCCAATAAGGGGCTCTGAGGGCCCCACGGGGTCCCGGCGCGGGGGAGGGAGGGCCGGGCGGCCCCGGAGCGGCGGGTCCGGTACCTTTGACCACATCGCACTCCACGACGGTGCCGTATTGCTGGAACAGCGACCGCAGCTCGCCGCTGGTGCAGGCGGCCGAGACGTTGCCGACAAAAATCTTGCAGGTGTTGGTGGGCCGCGGCCGGGACGGCTCCACCACGATGCGGCGGCCGTGCAGCTGATGGCCGTTGAGCTGCGTGATGGCGCGGGGCCGCCGCCGCTTCGTCCCGGAGGTGAACGAAAGCGAACTGTTTCATCAAGGCGATGCCGAGCACCGGGCCGGCGGCCCCGGAAAACAGTTCGCTCAGTTCTTCCGCCGTCGCCTCCTCGGGGACATTGCCCACGAACAGTTTGATGCCGGGACGCATGGCGCTGGCGGCGCTAGCAGCGCTGGCGGCGGCGGCCTCACAAAATGGCGGCGCCTCCTCAGCGCGGAGGGGGGGCGGTGATCGCGCACTGCGCACGCGCGCCGGCTTCCCGCCCCTTTACTGCGCAGGCGCGCCGCCTCGGTGACCCAAGGCGTTTGCGCGCCGCTTACCGGCCGTCCCGCCTCATTAACTGCGCACGCGCGCGACGCCGAGCCGTTCACGACTGCTTAATGCGCATGCGCATAAACTCAGCAATGCAAGCTCGCTGCGCGCGCGCCCCGCTGCATAATGAGCACGCATGCGCGCCGGGAACGCGCGCAGCACTACCTTGCTTCTTGCGCATGCGCATCACTACATAACGATTCCGTCCCATTGCGCATGCGCGACTCCCAGCTGCTGCTTAGGGACGCCCAACCTCCTCTCTTAAAGGGGCCGCGCTGCAATTTCGGGGGAGGAAAGAGGAGACGCAAAGCGCTTTATTTCTCTTTGGTCCTTCGGGGGTGGAGCTGGGGGGGAAGAAGGGGGGGGCACAAAGTGCTTTCCTGCTCGTTCTTCCGCCTACAGGTGTGGGGTCGGGGCTGCCGTGGGGCTGGGGGCTGCCCGTGGGGGCTGGGGGCTGCAGCCCGGTCCCGCTCGTCCCACAGCGTGAGGCCATCACAGGTGCAGAGCTGTTTGGGGTTCTGGAAGAGCCCAGCTGCCCGGGCCACCACCCCGCAGGCCAACCTGGAGAGTGGGGAGACAAACGTGGGGGTGTCACCACACCGTCCTCACCCCCCCCCCCCCCCCCTCCCCAGACCCCCCCAAACCCGACCTGCTGCCCCACAGCCTCACCTGGCCCCGAGTTCCCCGTCAGCTTGGACAGCGCATGGCCGCCCCGGCCCAGGTCGTCCTCCCCCCGCATCCACCACCACCGAGCGGCCCGATGATGTCCCACACCTTTGGGGGAGGGGTTGGAAAAGGGGGGGGAGGGGGGAGGTCAGGCTTTGGGGCACCGACCAACCCCCCCCAAACCCCCCCAGACCCCCACCTTCAGCCGCGTGTCCTCCATCCGGAACGCAGCTCGGCCCTCGGCGTCAGCCCACACGTTGCCCAGGTCCCCGGCGTGCTGTGGGGCACGAGTGGGTCAGGGGGGGCTCCCAGCTGCCCCCCAGCACCCCAAGATGCCCCCCCAGCACCCTAAAGTGTCCCAAGGCACTCAAACTGCCCCACAGCATCTGAAGTGCCCCCCAGCACCCCCAAACTGCCCCCCGGCACCCCCAAGTGTCTCCCAGCACCCCAAACTGCCCCCACAGCACCCCCAAACTGCCCCCCCAGCACCCCAAAATACCCCCAGGCTCACCCGATGCTGATCCTGTGGCCCCCCCATGGCTCTCCCCGTCGGGGTTGTAGTGATCCCCACAGCTGGAGGATGGAGATGTGGGGTGAGGAAGGACCCCTGTCCCTCAGTGGGGCGTCCCCACCTCCAGCTGGGGGTGTCCCTGTCCCCCACTGGGGTGTCTTTTCCCCTTTGAGGTATCCCCTGTTCCCCACAGAGACTTCCTTCCCCTGTCATGGAGTGTCCCCATCCCCTGTGGGGCTGTCCCTATTCCCCACTGGGGGGTCCCTGTTCCCTGTTGGGGTCTCCCTGCCCCCACTGCGCTTGCCCCCATCCCAACTGGGTGCCCCCCACCCACCATCGCTGCGCCCCCACCCCATTGCTCAGCCCCCTTTTTCCCCCCCCCCCACCATCGGGATGCCTCCCCCCCCCCCCCCCCCCCCCCCCCAAATGTCCCCCACCCCACCCCCGTCCCCCCCCTACCTCTCACAGCCCTGGGACGTGTCCCCCAAACTCGTGCACGTGGAGCCCATGGGGGCCGGGCCGCAGCCCATCGATGACTCCATCCACCAAACAGAGCTCTGGGGAAACCTGCAGGAATCTCACAAACCCCTCACGCCTCCGCCGCCATCACCAGACAGCGCCGCCACCGCCGCCGTCGTTGTGTCACCTCCATGGGGACCCCCCGGGGACCCCCAGACCCCGCAGCACCGCGCGGCGCCCGCTGGATTCCAGCAGCTCCTTCACGCGCTCCGCTCCCACCTGGGCCTCCAGCAGCACCGTCTGCGTCTCGGGGCGCAGCTCCAGCAGCCGCACGCCTGGAAATTGGGGGGTGGGGGGAGATGGGGGGGTGGCAAAGTGGGGGGGAACTGGGGGGCACAGAGTGGGGCTTTGGGGCGCAGCTCCAGCAGCTGCACACCTGGGAATTGGGGGGGGAGATGGGGGGGGTGGCAAAGAGTGGGGGGAAGGGGGGAACCGAGTGGGGCTTGGGCTGCAGCTCCAGCAGCTGCACGCCTGGAAATTGGGGTGGGGGGGAGATGGGGGGGTGAAAAGGAATGGGGAGATGGGGGGCGATAAGGAATGGGGAGATGGGGGGCGATAAGGAATGGGGAGATGGGGGGGCACGGAGTGGGGGCTCACCTGGGGCGCCCTCCAGCGCTGCCCGCACGGCTTCGGCGCAGCTCTCACAGCTCATCTGCACTGCAAACTCCATCTGGAAAAGGGGGGGATGGGAGGAAATGGGATGGGATGGGGGAAGGGTCTGCGCCCCCAAACGCCCCTTCCTGGCTTCCCCCCCCCCCAAGCGGCCGCTTATGGGGCTCCGCACCCCCAAATTCCCATTTGTCATCCCTGCGCCCCTCAGAGTTCCACGGATGCCGCCCTTCTCCCTCCTCTTTAATGGGGTTCTGCTCCCCCTAAATGCCGTTTCTCGGCCCCTGCGCCCCACGAAGTCCCACCAGTGTACGGCCGACCCCCCAAAACGCCCCTTAGCGCCGCCCCACAACCCCAAGCCCCCCATTTAAAGGCACCTCCGCCCCGCAAACCGGCATTAACGGCTCCACGCACCCCAATGCTCAGCCATGGGTCCCTGCGGCCCGCGAACAGCCCCGCATGGCCGCCACAACCCGACACCGCCCTTAAAGGGGCCGCGCACCCCCGAACGCCCAGACGTGGGGCCCTGCACCCCACAACGCTGCCGCCTGTGAGGAACTGCGCCATCAAAATTCCCACCTACGGGGCGCTGCGCCCCCAAAATGGCTGCGGGCGGAGCCCCGGACCCCTAAACCCGCTCCGCCCGCCCCCAAAGCGCCGCCCCCGCCGCTCACCGTGCAGCTCGACCCCCCGGACCCCCGCCATGACGGCGGACTCTGAACTCCGCGCGCTGCGCAACGCTCTATTGGCACTTCCGGTGCAATGCATTGGCGTCACTTCCGGCGCAGAAACTGAAAGCGTCGCATCCGATCGGTATCACTTCCGGCGCAGCGATCGGCATGGAAACGGGTCTCGGGGAACGCGGGCGATAGCGGCGCCTTGTTTACACGTCACTTCCGGCGCCCCGGTCGCCATGGAAACAGAGACGCTGTAGGCCTCGTGGAGCGCGGTCCGGAGGCGGCGGGAAGCGCTGGGGGCCCCAGGGGCTCTGGGGGCCGCCGGGGGTTTTCGCGCGGGAGGATCCCGGCGTTTGGGGGGCGCGCGTTTTCCCGGAGCCCTGGGCCGATTTTCCGCTGACGGCCGATTTTGACCGCAGAGCGCCGTGCGATGGCGGCGCCACGGAACCGGAGGAGCTCCGCGCCGCCGCCACGAAGCCCCCGGCGACCCAACGCGGCCCTTCCGGACGAGCCCCTCCCGCCCCGCCGCCGCCTGCGGCCCCGACAACCCCGGGTAACGCGGGGCTCCGTTCCGCTCAGCGCCGCCCCGCTGCTCACCGCCGTCACCCGCCGCCCCGAGGACCACGCGAGGCTCCGCCGCCTCCGGACGCCGACTGAGCCGCCTCAGGAGCCGCGCGGAGCCCCGCCGGCCGTCGGCGTGCGGCTCTGGTGGCATCCGGAGCCGATGGAGAGCGCGGTGAAAGCGGGCCTGGAAGCGGCGCTGGGCTCTGAGGCGGGGATGGAGCTGCTGGGTGGTGCGAGGCGGCGGCGGCCATCGCGCAGCGACACAAAGCTGCAGCCGCTGCACGGCCACGCTGGGACTCAGCCCCTGCACAGCGACACAGAGCTGCAGCCCCCTGCCGGCCCACGCTGCCGTGCAGCCCGAGGAGTTTCCCCCATCGCCGCCCGGCCCCCCCCCCGAGGCTCTCCGGGATCTCCTGGCCCGGCTGGGCTCGGCGCTGCCCGCCCCCTCCTGGCGTTTCCCACGCGGAGCCGCTGCTGGAGCCGGCAGCCACCGACCTCGATCTGACCGCAGGGCGATCGCAGCAGCAGCCCGGGGCGGCTCGGAAAAACCCCCGGAGCGCCCGCCACGACCGCGGCAGCTCCTGCACGACTACCGGCGATTCCTCAGCGCCGCCGGCTCCGACTTCCTCCACGCCATCTTCAACCTCAGCAGCGCCGACGGCGACGAGGAGCCGCCCGACGAGCGCCCGTGGGGGACGGCGGAGCCCCCGGCTGCAGCCCGGCTGACGGCAGAGCCGCCGCCTGCAGCTCCGACGCCCAGCCTGAGGAGCTGCAGCACCCGCCTGCACCGCCTCTGGGCCGCCCTCCAGCTCCCCGCGGCCGAGCGCTTGGCCATGGCCACCAAATACGGCCCTGCGGCCGCCCGGCCGCGACTGAAGGCCGCCTTGGAGCTGTGGGAAGAAGCGGCCGCTCTGATCCGCCGGCGGGAGCGGCTGTTGGCTCTGCTGGAAGGGCTGGAGCTCCGAACTTCCGACCCCGACCGCTTCTTCCAGCGCCGCCCCGGGCTCCCGTCCTCGGCCGCCCTCCACGGGGAGACGCGAGCGCGGCGGCGGCTGAACGCGGAGGTGCTGCGCTGCGAGGAGGAGCCTGCGGGGGAAGCTGAGGAGGCTGCGGGAGGAATTCGGGGACGCGGTGACTCTGAAGGGACGCGGCTACGAGGAGAAGCTGCGGAGGGACCGGGCGGAGATGCTGTACCGGCTGCAGCAGGGCCGCAGAGCCGCCGCCATGGGCGGCATCGTGCGCTCGGAGCCGGGGCGGCGGTGAGGCGGAGCTCCGTCAACCCGCGGCCCCGTCGCCTCCGCGTTGCGGTCCGACGAATGGAAGCGCCGGATTTGGGGCCGCGGACGAAGAGCTTCATTGGTTCCGAAGGGCGAAGCGGCGGCCGCAAAATGGGGGGGGGGGACTGGGGACGGGGGGGGGCAGCGCAGAGCTGCGGCTCTCGGACCCGAAGGTCTTCCCAAAATCCTCGAGGCTCCCCCAAAACTCTGGGTCTCCCCCCAAAACGTTGGGGCTCCCCCAGGCCCGAAGGTCCTCCCTGCATCCTTGGGGCCCCCCCAAAACGTTGGGGCTCCCCCAGACCCAAAGGTCTCCCCCCACACCCTTGGGCGCCCCACAAACCCGTGGGTCTCCCCCAAATCTTTGGGTCTCCCCCCCCCTCTTGTTCTGTTCCTACAAATGGAAGCGATGGATTTGGGGCCATGGATGACGAGTTTTATTGGCCCCAAAGGAGAAAACGGAGCCCACAGAATGGGGGGCGGGGGGGGGGGGGGGGGGAACAGACGACACAACAAAGCTGTGCAGACCGCGTGGCCCCACGTCCCCACATCTCCCCCCCCCCCTTTATGTTTTGGGGTCACATCCCCACGGCGTCCCCAGTTGCACCCCAGTTTGTTTGGGGTCACATCCACACGTCCCCAAATGCATCCCCGAGGCTTTGGGGTCACGTCCCAGCTGCATCCCTCGAGGTTTTCAGGGTTTCCATCCCAACCCCTCGAGGTTTTCGGCTCTCACAGCCCCACTCGTGTCCCCAATGCCCCCACACGTGTCCCCAGTGTCTCTGAGCACATCCCCGAGGCTTTGGGGCTCACATTCCAGCTGCATCCTGTGATGGTTTTGGGGTTCACATCCCCACCACACGTCCCCACTGTCCCCAGAAGTGTCCCCAAGGCTTTGGGGCTCCCATCGCAGCTGCATCCCTCGAGGTTTTTGGGGTGTCCATCCCAACCCCTCGAAGTTTTCGGCTCTCCCACCCCACTCGTGTCCCCAGCGCCCCCACTCGTGTCCCCCAATGTCTCTCAGCACATCCCCAAGGAGTTGGGGGTCTCATGTCCCCAGCTGCATCCCTTGAGGTTTTCGGGGTTCACATCCCCTCCACACGTCCCCAGTGTCCCCAGAAGTGTCCCCAAGGCTTTGGGGCTCACATCCCCAGCTGCATCCTTCGAGGTTTCCGGCTCTCACAGCCCCACTCGTGTCCCCAATGCCCCCACACGTGTCCCCAGTGTCTCTGAGCACACCCCCAAGGCTTTGGGGCTCACATTCCAGCTGCATCCTGTGATGTTTTTGGGGTCCACATCCCCACCACACGTCCCCACTGTCCCCAGAAGTGTCCCCAAGGCTTTGGGGCTCCCATCGCAGCTGCATCCCTCGAGGTTTTCAGGCTTTCCATCCCAACCCCTCGAAGTTTCCGGCTCTCCCCCCCCCCGTGTCCCCAGCGCCCCCAAATGTGCCCCCAATGTCTCTGAGCACATCCCCACGGGGTTGGGGTCTCACGTCCCCCCCATTCCCCAAATGCACCCCCGAGGCTTTGGGGCTCCCATCCCCACATCCCCAGATGCATCCTTTGGGGTTTTCGGGGTTCACATCCCCCTCCACACGTCCCCAGTGTCCCCAGGTGTCCCCAAGGCTTTGGGGCTCACATCCCAGCTGCATCCTTCGAGGTTTTCGGCTCTCACAGCCCCCCCCCGTGTCCCCAGTGTCCCCAAATGTGCCCCCAATGTCTCTGAGCACATCGCCAAGGATTTGGGGCTGCATCCTGTGATGTTTTTGGGGTTCACATCCCCACCACACGTCCCCCCATTCCCCAGGTGTCCCCAAGGCTTTGGGGCTCCCATCGCAGCTGCATCCCTCGAGGTTTTCAGGGTTTCCACCCCAACCCCTCAAGGTTTTCGGCTCTCACAGCCCCACTCGTGTCCCCAGTGCCCCCACACGTGTCCCCAGTGTCTCTGAGCACATTGCCAAGGATTTGGGGTCTCACGTCCCCCCATTCCCCAAATGCACCTCCGAGGCTTTGGGGCTCACATCCCCAAATGCAGCCTTTGAGGTTTTTGGCTCTGACACCCCCACTCGTGTCCCCAGCGCCCCCAAATGTGCCCCCAATGTCTCTCAGCACATCCCCAAAGGGTCGGGATCTCACGTCCCCCCCATTCCCCAGGTGTCCCCAAGTCTTTGGGGCTCCCATCGCAGCTGCATCCCTCGAGGTTTCCAGGTTTTCCATCCCAACCCCTTGAGGTTTCCGGCTCCCCCCCCCCCCCAAATGTGCCCCCAATGTCTCTCAGCACATCCCCAAGGAGTTGGGGGTCTCATGTCCCCAGCTGCATCCCTTGAGATTTTCGGGGTTCACATCCCCTCCACACGTCCCCAGTGTCCCCAGGCGTCCCCAAGGCTTTGGGGCTCACATCCCCAGCTGCATCCTTCGAGGTTTTCGGCTCTCACAGCCCCACTCGTGTTCCCAGTGTCTCTGAGCACATCCCCGAGGCTTTGGGGCTCACATTCCAGCTGCATCCTGTGATGGTTTTGGGGTTCACATCCCCACCACACGTCCCCACTGTCCCCAGAAGTGTCCCCGAGGCTTTGGGGCTCCCATCGCAGCTGCATCCCTCGAGGTTTCCAGGTTTTCCATCCCAACCCCTCGAGGTTTCTGGCTCCCCCCCCCCCCCCCGTGTCCCCAGCGCCCCCAAATGTGCCCCCAATGTCTCTGAGCACATCGCCAAGGAGTTGGGGGTCTCACGTCCCCAGCTGCATCCTGTGATGTTTTTGGGGTTCACATCCCCACCACACGTCCCCAGTGTCCCCAAATGCATCCCCAAGGCTTTGGGGCTCCCATCGCAGCTGCATCCCTTGACGTTTCCAGGTTTTCCATCCCAACCCCTCGAGGTTTTCAGCTCTCACAGCCCCACTCGTGTCCCCAGCACCCCCAAATGTGTCCCCAGTGTCTCTCAGCACATCCCAAGGCTTTGGGGCTCACATTCCAGCTGCATCCTTTTGGGTTTTCGGGCTTCACATCCCCTCCACACGTCCCCAGTGTCCCCAGGTGTCCCCAAGGCTTTGGGGCTCACATCCCCAGCTGCATCCTTCGAGGTTTTCGGCTCTCACAGCCCCCCCCGTGTCCCCAGTGTCCCCAAATGTGCCCCCAATGTCTCTGAGCACATCGCCAAGGATTTGGGGCTGCATCCTGTGATGTTTTTGGGGTTCACATCCCCTCCACACGTCCCCACTGTCCCCAGGTGTCCCCAAGGCTTTGGGGCTCCCATCGCAGCTGCATCCCTCGACGTTTCCAGGTTTTCCATCCCAACCCCTCGAGGTTTCCGGCTCCCCCCCCCCCCCCGTGTCCCCAACGCCCCCAAACCGCGTCCCCTCACGCCGCCCCATCTCAGCCCATGCTGTCCCTCACCTGCTGCACGATGCGAGCGCGCACGGCCCGCGCCTCGCTGGAGATCTGCACGTGCGGAGCCTGCAGGGGGAGCTCGGGCTCGGGCTCGGGCTCGGGGCCGTCGGGGGGCTCGAGCGGCATGCGGCGCCGCAGGGCGATGTTGTGCAGCACGCAGCAGGCCAGGAAGATCTGGCAGACCTTCTGGGGGGCGTATTGCAGGCAGCCCCCCGCCGCGTCCAGGCAGCGGAAGCGCCGTTTCAGGAGGCTCAAAGTGTGGCGCAGGGCGGCCAGGGCCTGGTGGTGCAGCGCGTTGTAACGCTCCTCCGCCGGGCCGCAGGGGAACAGGATGGGGGTCATCAGCCACGTCTTCAGAGGGTAACTGCGGTCACCTGGGGGGGCGGCCGCGTCACGGCGGGGGTCCCAAAGGGTCCCTCAGGGCCGCGGGGCTCCGTGAGGCGTCGCGAGGAGCCCACAGCAAAAGGCCTCCCCCAAAGCCAAAGCTCCTCTCTGCATCTTGGGCTCTGCCCCAAAACCTTGGGGTCTCCCCCACAGCCAAAGGTCTCCCCCACAGTCAAACGTCTTCCCCCCCATCTTTGGGTCTCCCCCTAAACTTCAGGGTCCCTCCCACACCCGTGGGTCTCCCCCAAAACCAAACCTCCTCCCTACATCCTTGGGTCTTCCCTACATCTTTGGGTCTCCCCCAAAACCTTGGGGTCTCCCCCACAGCCAAACGTCTTCCCCCCCATCTTTGGGTCTCCCCCAAAACTTCGGGGTCCCTCCCACACCTGTGGGTCTCCCCCAAAACCAAGCCTCTTCCCTTCATCCTTGGGTCCTCCCTACATCTTTGGGTCTCCCCCAAAGCTTTAGGATCTCCCCCAGACCAAAGATCTCCCCCACAGCCAAACGTCTTCCCCCCATCTTTGGGTCTCCCCCTAAACTTCAGGGTCTCCCCCACAGCCAAAGGTCTTCCCTCCATCTTTGGGTCTCCCCCAAAGCTTTAGGGTCTCCCCCAGACCCAAAGGTCTCCCCCAAAGTCAAAGGTCTTCCCTCCATCTTTGGGTCTCCCCCAAAACTTCGGGGTCTCTCCCACACCCGTGGGTCTCCTCCACAGCCAAACATCTTCCCCACATCTTTGGGTCTCCCCCAAAACCTTGGGGTCTCCCCCAGACCCAAAGGTCTTCCCCACATCCTTGGGTCTCCCCCAAAACTTCGGGGTCTCCCCCACAGCCAAAGGTCTTCCCTAAATCCTTGAGCTCCCCCCAAATCTTTGGGGCTCCCCCTGAGCCAAAGTTCTGCCCCCAAAGCCAAAGGTCTTCCTTTGGGAAACCACATCTTTGGGTCTCCCCCAGACCCAAAATCTCTGGGCCTCCCCCATGTCCCCGGATCCTTGC
>NC_064471.1:0-2500 GCF_023343835.1 Lagopus muta
ATAACCCTAACCATAACTCTAACCCTAACCTACCCTTACCCTAACCCTAACCCTAACCCTAACCCTACCCTAACCCTAACCCTAACCCTAACCCTAACCCTAACTCTAACCCTAACCCTACCCAAACCCTAACCCTAACCCTAACCCTAACCCTAACCCTACCCAAACCCTAACCCTAACCCTAACCCTAACCCTACCCTAACCCTAACCCTAACCCTAACCCTAACCCTAACCCTAACCTAACCCTAACCCCTAACCCCTAACCCTAAACCTAACCCTACCCTAACCCTAATCCCAACCCTACCGTAACCCAAATCCTAACCGTAAGCCTAACCCAACCCTAACCCTAACCCTACTCTAGATTTAACCCTAACCCTAACCCTTTCCCTAAACTTAACCCTAACCCTAACTATAACCCTAAAACAACCCTAACACTAACCCTAACCTTAAACCTACCCTACTCTAAACCTAACGCTAACCAAACACCTAACCCTAACCCTAACCCTACCCTTACCCTAACCCTAACCCTAACCCTAACCCTAACCCTAACCCTAACCCTAACCCTAACCCTAACCCTAACCCTAACCCTAACCCAAACCTACCTAACCTAACCCTAACCTACCCCTAACCTAACCCTAACTCTAACCCTAAACCTACCCTAACCCTAAACCTAACCCTAACCCTAATCATAACCCTAACCCTAAAAGTAACCCTAACCCTAACCCTAACCCTAAACCAAACAATACCCTAACTCTAATATTCACCCTGCCCTAACCCTAACCCAAACCCTAAGCCTAACCCTAACCCTAACCATAACCCTAACCCTAAACCTAACCCTAACCCTAACCCTAACCCTAACCCTAACCCTAACCCTAACCCAAAAACCTAAGCCTAACCCTAACCCTAACCATAACCCTAATCCTAAACCTAACCCTAACCCTAACCCTAACCCTAACCCTAACCCTAAACCCTAACCCTAACCCTACCCTAACCCTAAACCCTAACCCTAACTCTAACCCTAATCCTAACCCTAAACCCTAACCCTAACCATGCCCCTTACCCTAACCCTAACCCTAAAGCAAACACTACCCTAACCCTAACGCTAACCGTGCCCCTAACCCTAACCGCAACCCTAACACTAAAACCTAACCCTAACCCTAACCCTAACTCTAACCCAAAACCTACCCTAACCCTAACCCTAACCCTAACCCTAAGCCTAACCCTACCATATCCCCAACCCTAACCCTAAACCTAACCCTAACCCTAATCCTAGCCCTACCCCTAACCCTAACCCTGACCATAACCCCTAACCCTAAACCCTTACCCTAACCCTAACCCTAACCCAAACCCTAACCCTAAACCAAACCCTAACCCTAAATCTAACCCTAATCCTAACCATAACCCTAACCCTAACCCTAAAACTAACCCTAAACCTAACACTAACCCTAACCCTAAACCTAACCCTACCCTAACCCTAACCCTAACCCTAACCCTAACCCTACCCCTGACCCTAACCCTAACCCTAACCCTAACCCTACCCTAACCGCAACCCTAACGCAAACCCTTACTATAAATCTAACCCTAACCCTAACCCTAGATCTAACACTAACCCTAATCATAACCCTAACCCTAACCCTACCCTAGCCTTAAACCTAAACTAACCCTAACCCTAACCCTAACCCTAACCCTAAACCTAACCCTAACTTTAACCCTAACACTAACCCTAACCCTAACCCTAACCTAAACCTACGCCTAACCCTAACCCTAACCCTAACCAAAACCATAACCCTACCCTAACCCTACCCTAACCCTAACCCTAACCCTAACCCTAATCCTAACCCTAACCCTATCCCTAACCCTAACCCTAACCCTAACCCAAAACCTAACCCTAACCCTAACCCTAACCCTTAAACCTGCCGCACCCTAACCCTAACCCTAACCCTAACCCTTACCCTAATCCTAACCCTAATCCTAACCCTAAGCCTAACCCTACCATATCCCTAACCCTAACCCTAACCCTAACCCTAACCCTAAACCTAACCCTAACCCTAACCCTAACCCTAACCCTAACCCTACCCTAACCCTAACCCTAACCCCTAACACTAACCCTAATACTAACCCTAACCCTAACCCTAAGCCTAACCCTACCGTATCCCTAACCCTAACCCTAACCCTTACCCTAACCCTAACCCTAAATCCTAGCCCTACCCCCTAACCCTAACCCTGACCATAACCCTAACCCTAACCCAAACCCTAACCCTAACCCAAACCCTAACCCTAAATCTAACCCTAATCCTAACCATAACCCTAACCCTAACCCTAACCCTAACCCTAACCCTAACCCTAACCCTAACCCTAACCCTAACCCTAACCCTAACCCTAACCCTAACCCTTAACCCTACCCTAACCCAAACCCTAACCCTAACTCTAACCCTAAACCTACCCTAACCCTAACCCTAACCCTAACCCAAACCGCAGCCTTACCCTAACCCTTACCCTT
>NC_064471.1:7500-10000 GCF_023343835.1 Lagopus muta
CTAATCCTAGCCCTACCCCTAACCCTAATCCTGACCATAACCCTAACCCTAAACCTAACCCTAACCCTAACCCAAACCCTAACCCTAACCCAAACCCTAACCCTAAATCTAACCCTAATCCTAACCATAACCCTACCCTAACCCTAACCCTAACCCTAGCCCTACCCCTAAACCTAACCCTAACCCTAAACCTAACCCTAACCCTAAGCCTAACCCTTTCCCTAACCCTAACCCTAACCCTAACTATATCCCTAACCCTAACCCCAGCCTTACCCTAACCCTAACCCTAACCCTAACCCTAACCCTAACCCTAACCCTAACCCTAACCCTAACCCTAACCCTAACCCTAACCCTAACCCTACCCTAACCCTAACCCTAACCCTACCCTAACCCTAACCCTAACGCAAACCCTTACTTTAAATCTAACCCTAACCCTAAATCTAATACTAACCCTAACCCTACTCTAACCCAAACCCTAACCCTAACTCTAACCCTAAACCTACCCTAACCCTAACCCTAACCCTAACTCTAACCCTAATCCTAACCCTAACCTAACCCTAACCCTAAACCTAACCCTAACCCTAACCCAAACCCTAACCCTAACCCAAACCCTAACCCTAAATCTAACCCTAATCCTAACCATAACCCTACCCTAACCCTAACCCTAACCCTAACCCTAGCCCTACCCCTAAACCTAACCCTAACCCTAAACCTAACCCTAACCCTAAGCCTAACCCTTTCCCTAACCCTAACCCTAACCCTAACTATATCCCTAACCCTAACCCCAGCCTTACCCTAACCCTAACCCTAACCCTAACCCTAACCCTAACCCTAACCCTAACCCTAACCCTAACCCTAACCCTACCCTAACCCTAACCCTAACCCTACCCTAACCCTAACCCTAACGCAAACCCTTACTTTAAATCTAACCCTAACCCTAAATCTAACACTAACCCTAACCCTACTCTAACCCAAACCCTAACCTTAACTCTAACCCTAAACCTACCCTAACCCTAACCCTAACCCTAACTCTAACCCTAATCCTAACCCTAACCTAACCCTAACCCTAACCCTAACCCTAACTTTAACCCTAACCCTAACCCTAACCATAACCCTAACCTAAACCTACGCCTAACCCTAACCCTAACCCTAACCAAAACCATAACCCTACCCTAACCCTACCCTAACCCTACCCCTAACCCTAAACCTAATCCTAACCCTAACCCTATCCCTAACCCTAACCCTAACCCTAACCCTAACCCTAACCCTAACCCCAGCCCTAACCCTAACCCTGACCATAACCCTAACCCTAACCCAAACCCTAACCCTAAATCTAACCCTAATCCTAACCATAACCCTAACCCTAACCCTAAAACTAAACCTAACCCTAACCCTAACCCTAACCCTAACCCTAACCCTAACCCTAACCCTAACCCTAACCCTAACCCTTAACCCTACCCTAACCCAAACCCTAACCCTAACTCTAACCCTAAACCTACCCTAACCCTAACCCTAACCCTAACCCAAACCGCAGCCTTACCCTAACCCTTACCCTAACCCTAACCCTACCCTAACCCTAACCCTAACCCTAACACTAACCCTAACCCTAATACTAACCCTAACCTTAACCCTAAGCCTAACCCTACGATATCCCTAACCCTAACCCTAAACCTAACCCTAACCCTAACCCTAATCCTAGCCCTACCCCTAACCCTAACCCTGACCATAACCCTAACCCTAAACCTAACCCTAACCCTAACCCAAACCCTAACCCTAACCCAAACCCTAACCCTAAATCTAACCCTAATCCTAACCATAACCCTACCCTAACCCTAACCCTAACCCTAGCCCTACCCCTAAACCTAACCCTAACCCTAAACCTAACCCTAACCCTAAGCCTAACCCTTTCCCTAACCCTAACCCTAACCCTAACTATATCCCTAACCCTAACCCCAGCCTTACCCTAACCCTAACCCTAACCCTAACCCTAACCCTAACCCTAACCCTAACCCTAACCCTACCCTAACCCTAACCCTAACCCTACCCTAACCCTAACCCTAACGCAAACCCTTACTTTAAATCTAACCCTAACCCTAAATCTAATACTAACCCTAACCCTACTCTAACCCAAACCCTAACCCTAACTCTAACCCTAAACCTACCCTAACCCTAACCCTAACCCTAACTCTAACCCTAATCCTAACCCTAACCTAACCCTAACCCTAAACCTAACCCTAACCCTAACCCAAACCCTAACCCTAACCCAAACCCTAACCCTAAATCTAACCCTAATCCTAACCATAACCCTACCCTAACCCTAACCCTAACCCTAACCCTAGCCCTACCCCTAAACCTAACCCTAACCCTAAACCTAACCCTAACCCTAAGCCTAACCCTTTCCCTAACCCTAACCCTAACCCTAACTATATCCCTAACCCTAACCCCAGCCTTACCCTAACCCTAACCCTAACCCTAACCCTAACCCTAACCCTAACCCTAA